>NC_090787.1:15590000-15595000 GCF_040054535.1 Antennarius striatus
CCCTCTCTTGTCTCTCTGTCCTCGACAAACAGCCTTGAGCCTCCCACAGATTGAATGCAGACATCTGCCTGCACTTTCTCTTTCTTTCCCTTTCCCTTTCCCCTCTCTCTCTCCCTCTCTTTTGCTCCATCACTTCCTCGTTTTCTGTCTCACGCTTGACACACAAACATGAACAAACACGTTGTGTATTTGTTTTGCTGTCAGCACCATCATCAAAGAGAGGGAGCGAGGTCTTTACGCCATTCTTCCATTCTACTCCATTTCCCTCTCCTCACTCATTTTCCCCTTCTGTTCCCCTCCACTAGCCCTCTTTTTACTGATCCTCCTCTCTTTCCCTCTCTTCCCTTGCCTTTATAGACAGGGATAAATAATTTGATCTGGAGGGTTTTGAAATTCCACCACTCTGAGAGGCGTGACGTTAATCTTTTATTATCTGCTCTCTCATTCTTCCTCTCCCTTTCTCTTCCATTCCTTTTTCTCCTTATCTCTCTCGCAGACCCTCCCTACCTCCCTCCTCCTCCCTCGCCTTTCCCCCCAGCCCGTCCTTGCAGTATTCTAATGATTCATATTTCACATCCACTGCCTTTTCATTTAGCCTGTCTACACTGCTTCAGGGACAGCTACTCACGATCTTAATTGACTGAGGAGATAGAAGGGGCTGGGTAGGTGGCGGAGTGAGAGCCACTATCCAACCCCCCCCCCTACCGTGCATAAACAGGGGTGAAACAGGGAAAGACGTGAGCGCAGATACGCTCTTGAACAAAAAAACACATCTGTGCATGGGCAGACATGCAGATTTTTTTGCACGCCGTGGTAATTAAACTGTCCATTTTTCTTGGGGGTCACGAGAGCAGAGAAGAAATGATGATGTGAAGCAAAGGATGCTCAGATGAGGAGAAACAAGGGGACTCGCTCCCTCCGTTTCTCACCTCCTCTCTCTTCATCTCTGCCTCTCTCCTCTTCTCTGTCTCTGTGCACCCCCCCCCCACACCCCCCAACCCATCTCTCTGTCTGTCTGTGCCTCTCTTTGATCTCAGCCTCTGTCCCACGCTGCATATTAAGATGCCCGGGTCCCCTGTTTGGTATTCTGAGGCGGGCACCACAATGCCAGTCTCCATATCCTCTCCTCGCTTCTCTGTGAAAGAGAGCAAAAAACCCCTCTGTCTGTCTCAAGATGCTTATCCCGCTAAATGGGTCTGAAATAGCTGGAGAACAGGGCAGGGGGAGCAGCGGTGTCGGCAGGGAGGAGAGGAGGAAAGATGCACCGGGGAGGAGGAGGAGGGGGGAGAAAGAGCGGCAAGGGGAAGTATTAGACACACTACAGACGGGTGGCGGGGGAGGAGGGGGAAAGGGAAGTGATGGGGCTGATTTTAGCTGAGAGGATAATTAAACGCTATTATCACAATGGGTCAGTAATACAGCCAAGCTTGTACATAGAGAAGCCAACCCTCTGCTGTTTGCCTCAACTGAAAGGGGGGGGGGGGGGGGAGGAACGAGGAAGGAGGGAGGGAAAGGAGAGGAGAGGAAAGGAGAGGGAAGCACAGATTAATGGGCGAGGAAGAACAAGAGAAACAGGGGAGGAGAAAGACAGGGAGAAACCGAGAGGGGGGAGAGAGTGTGGGAGATAGATGGTAAAATAGGCAAACAGAATTAGAATGGGAGAGTGAGTGAGAGAGTTTAGTGGTGGGGTGATTGCTCAGTGTTTGGGATTAGCGTGACTCTCTCTCTCTCTCTTTCTTTCTCCATATATTTCCCTCTTTCATTTTCTCCCTCTCCTTCTATAAGCCCTGGGGATGGTACAGCTTTAGTTAAACTGCTCTATTAAACGGCGCCTGCTGAGAAAATCAAATTATAACTTCCTTTAATCAGCGAGTATCAGTGGCCCACACAGGAGCAGCCGGCTCTGACAGCACGAGAGACAGAGAGGGAGAAAGAGAGAGAGAGAAGAGGAGACTGTGACTGGAGACCTGAGGGAGGCCGATATGAACCTGTCTTCCGTCTGCTTTGGTTACCATGGCAACAAGATAGAGTGAGGGGGGGGGATATGGGCAGTGGAATGTCTGCATCTATCGTTTCCTCTCGGTAAGCATCCATATACAAAGATGGGAGACAGGAGGAGAATATGGTCTGTGAGTCGGGCTGTTCTCTTTGTGTGGCGTTTTAACAGTGGGTACCCACTCTC
This sequence comes from Antennarius striatus, assembly GCF_040054535.1. NCBI lineage: Eukaryota > Metazoa > Chordata > Actinopteri > Lophiiformes > Antennariidae > Antennarius > Antennarius striatus. Next base: position 15,592,183 of record NC_090787.1, read on the forward strand.
GAGTGTCTTCATCTGTGTGCACATGGCTGCTCGCCCCTGTGATACTTGAGTCTTGGTGAAAAGTAATCAAGTACTTTTACTCAAGGACTTTCTTTCAGCACAAATTTTTGATTTACTTGTATTTCCATTTGATCCCACATCTACGCCGAGAAATGTCAGAGGTTCTGACGGACTTTTATTGCGTCAAACTGTTCTGCATAAAGAAAAAGCTTCCTGTAATTGTGGAATCGTAAGCTTCTCACTACTTTTTAAAAACTAGATAGTCCAACAGACCACAAAACAGCAGGATGGTACAAAAGTATAATATAAAGCATCACTACTGTTTTCTCTATAATTTCTCTATAATATTGGTACTACTTCAGAAAAGGGCAGATGAAACTATGATATAGGCCTGAAGGAGTTCACATTGTAAAGACGATCCTAGTAATAACTCTGATGCTATATACCATGCAGGCCAACCATGACTTACAAATTAAATATATTGCCAATGAACATTACAAAATTGACATTTTACCTACTTCTAAATATATCAAGGTTTCTTGATGTTCAAAGAATGTTCAGGAGTTTTATCCTTCATATTGTATTTGTTCTTGTATATTAGTAGCCTGATGTGCAATTTCCAGCAGGTAGGACTGTAAGTTTCAGATGTCTATAAATTATTATCTGATCACCAAAAGAGTCAGTCACCCAATTAAAAACTAATACGGTTTAATCTACATGTCAATATCAGTTAGAGGTCTCAAATATTATTGTAATATATTGGGTTTGCAGAGCTTGAAATCTGTTTCAAAAAGCAAATAGGTGTTAGGTATGCACCTCTGCATCAGTAAAAACACTAATAAAATATACATATTTAACACCTCAAATACATTTTGCTATTAATAGTTCTACAGATTTACAGAGGTGATATTTTAGTGTACTGGAGTATGTTCTATTCTTATGTTGGTACTTCTACTAAAGTAAAAGTCCTAGATACTTTCTGCACCGCTGGATTCCAATTCCTGCCATCACTTTAAAGGCCTCAGCCATAAAGGCGTAATAGACTTGTGCAATCATAAATCCATCTCTTTAGGAAGCAATCTAATCCTTCCTGCCTCTGATTACTCATTAACAGTCCAGTTAGTGAAATGGTGAGACGCAGGTGGGTGGGCAAGTGCTTAGATCTCTGGGGTTTGTCTTGACTCGTTTAATGATCGGTTAATTAACATTGTTTCAGTCCTGCAACTTGTTTACATTCACCTACCGTGGGGAAGAGTCAGACAACACTGCTGCAGGGGACAGTAAACAAGGGGAGGGGGGCAGAACAACCATCGGCAGATGGGAGCAAATGAAGTGGGGTAATGTTGAAACTTACAGTATAACTGGATTAAAATCTTGCTGTCTGAGCACTCAGTTCAGCTCCACCGACACAAATACCAAAGTACGAAAGTTTGCTTGGTAAAGAGCAGGACTGGTGGCTGAGGTGAGGAGGAAACAATAGAACAGAAGGAAAGGAGCTAAGTGGTAGCATTTCACCACATCAACCACCATGAGGGACCTGTGACGCAGCGCTCGCCTCGGTTACTCATAGCAACACTGAATACCACAATAATAGGTTGACTGTTGATTGGCCAGGCTGCTACAAGCCAGTAGGTGACCTCAGTGCTATGTGAGTGAGCTCAGTATCGCAGTATTTCTGGAAGCCAGAAAATCTTTTGCTTTATTTGCTGCAGCTTCACACAGCCTGTCAATGATCAAACCGAACCCGAAGCAGCTCATCCTGCTGCAGGCCATCACAGGAGCCCTGAAGGTCTCACCACGCATCCCGGTCCTCCCCCAGCCACTGGTCTGAGACCAGCTGTGTGTCTGTTTTCATTAGTATTCTATTGTTCATTTGTCAGAGACCTCTAAAGTGTATCACACCTCCTACCGACATTATCCCTCCACTCCACATCTACAGTATATCTCCCCAGCATATAAGACTGCTTATCCAAGCTTTAAATAATACAGCTGGTAATATGATAAGTGAACAGTCAATGTTGGTGCTTAAACACATACACACACACACACACACACACACAACAGATGATGCACACACACCCACGCACGCATGCAGACAGACAGGCAAACATACAAGGTTCACAGTGCTGCAGATATGATTCAGTGTTTTTCCAGCTGTTTAAATGTAACTTTGGGCAGAATCTGGATTCTGTTTTCCTGTTTCCAAACTATTCCGGGTTAGTCATGCCAGAGAGTTGGAGACAGGAGAGCCAGAACATCGACCTGGAGAGTTTTGCTGGTGTGCATGTCTAATGCAACCCAGTCTGGGAATACTGCCAGTCTGCTGTTACTCCAGCAGCGGAGTCTATCACACACACACACACACACACACACACATGCATACACACACCTACACACATTGAACCAGCAAGGGAGGGAGTGTGTGTGTGTATGTGTGTGTGTGTGTGTGTGTGTGTGTGTGTGTGTGTGTGTGTGTGTGTGTGTGTGTGTGTGTGTGTGTGTGTGTGTGTGTGTGTGTGTGTGTGTGTGTGTGTGTGTGTGTGTGTGTGAGACAGAAAGAGAGACAGGGCTTTGTGGTGTCGTTGATCTCTGCTAGCGTGTTCAAACATGCCCTACGTAGTCATGGCCTGCTTGTCAAAAGTCACAAATATGCAGCTTTCATCCCATGACTTTGTGCGTTACGTGCACATATGTCATCTCATGACGCTCATCACTATGAGAGGCTTCGCCGTTCGTGTTGCTCTACAGCCATGCACAGTGTGAACAGAGAGACATATGGCGTGTTAACACTCCTGGAGAGGAGCGAGACAGGAAGAAA